>NC_040030.1:1184623-1228789 GCF_000972845.2 Larimichthys crocea | reverse complement strand
CATTAAAGGTCCTACCTGTACCTGTGTTGGTTTGTTGTTTTGGGCGACTGTAGAAAAACACGGTGGTTCAACATGGTCGGCTCTGTGGAAGAGGAACTTGCAGCGTCTGTCGACTGTGAGGGTAACAAAACATGAAGATTCTTATTTTCAGGTGATTGTAATTTAATGAAGAGTCTCAACAGCCCTCCTGGTTTTCATCCTGTTCTTCCGCCACCAGCCGGTCCATCTCCAAACTTCTCCATTCATCTACAACCCCTATTCTTCTCTCACCCTTACCCTCCATCCCTCCATCCCTCCATCCCATTTTTAGTAAATTGATAAATATCCTAAAATTAAAATAGCAATAAGATAAATGTATTAAAATATAAAAAAAATAATAAAAAATATATAAAACCTATCCTAAATTAAAATAGCAATAAATTAATTTAATACAAATATATAAAATCTTTTTGTTTGTTTTTTTATTATTTTAAACATTTATTCTTTATCTATTAAAATAACTAATTTAAAAACACTTAGGTTGTCAATAAGATGATGAATTATCCAAACCCATATATCAAAGTAATAATCATTGATATTGGTCTATAAACCACAGAATATTCAGATAATGCTCTATATAAACACACTGAATAAACGTCATTAGATACATTAAAATATACGAAATAAGATGTTTTATTGCAGTAAATATAGTATGACAGTATTAACACAGATATCAATTAACTGACAGCTGACGTTTCACTAAAGCGCACAGCTTTCACACCACCGTGCATTAATTAATATTTATTATATTAGTAATTATTCTTACCTGTTTTATCATGCAGTCAGGTGTTACATGATGTTAAAGGAGCCCATGTTACAGATGTTTGTGTCTCTGCACACCTTACATCCATGATGCTAGCAGAAGGGGGGTTAAGCCGTGACGTCATGCGAGTATAGCGTGCGCGCCCCCCGCACAGCATGAACGCGCAGCAACAAAGCAGCCGTCAGACACGAGGTGGCGCTTTAATACTAACAAATGCTGCACCTGTCATGTGATTAAGGTAGTTTTGATATTGAAGTATCACTCAGTCAGAGCCGTGTTGATTATTGACATGTGTTTTGTCACTTTATTTTGAAAAACACAGCTATGGACTTTATTTTGAAGAGTTTCAGCTTATTTACTTACTTGTATCACACTGTAAATACCTTGTTACATGTACCCTAAGTGGCTGCTGAATTAAAAAAAACAGTATGTGATGCAGACAGATGTCCCCTGACTGTATTAAATTATTCTTCTAGGTACTTAATACAATTAATGTGATTAAATTCTGTCATTACAAGATAATATGTTCAGACGTGTCAGAGAGTGGTAATGTAACTAGTTACAAGTTTGTTTTTGGGTTGTTTTGCAGTGGTTTGAACTGACTGCAATATTAGGGTGTACCCCGATTTCATACATGAGAGGGCCATATGTGTATGTAACATATTACAACCTCAATAGTAACATAAAGTCGCATTATGGAAGTCTCTGCAGTGTCCACAGACAGTGAGTGTTATTATAATCACTCCACTTCTGTATAGACTGCAGTAATCATCATGGATTGATGTGCTGATTATTTCGATCATAAATGATTTGTTTGTTGTTCGCCGTCAATTACCAGAGCCTTTTCAATTCCACCCAAAACTCATTTATTCAAAATAAAAAATAAAAAATTTGTCAAAGCAAGCATTTGAGCTGAACCTGTTGTGGGTGAAAATAATGTTTGTCAATATTGATTAACTGCTTTGTTCAGCTGTAGTGTTTATACTGTTTGTTTAATTGTTTATTTCTAGCACACCTTACATCCTACTACATCAATTATCCTAATATGTTTTAAAATGTAGTAAAGAACTGTTGTACAGACCAGTGACCTAAAATTTCTACTTCTAAGTACGTATTTGCCAAGTACTTAGTTACATTTCACCACTTTCATGAGTTTACTTGACCACGTAAAAGTAATTAAATCTTGTTGACTGTTCATTGCCAAACTTAACTCAACTCTCGTAGATATTTTACTATTTGTCCCCTATGGTAGTCCCCCTATTTCCTGCCCTTTTTTTAGCTTTAAGAAAACAAAAACTATTTTATGATATCGTGAGTTGTTGGATGAAGTGTCTGACCGAAGCAGAATGTGCTCTGTACAAGTTACTATAGTTTGTTCAACAACTTACACATACTAATATAATTCATTCTTCTTACTTGTTTCTCCCTTTGTTCTGGTACTCTGTGTGTTACTACCAGTCCAATGTTTTTAATCAAGATTGTCATATACTTACTGTTGGACTTTGCGTTTTAAATAAGCAGCAGATGTCAGCAGTGGACTTTTTGCTTAGTGTTAGTGTGCTTTTTGAAACCCGATGTGATTGTATGACTATCAAAGGTAAGAATAGAAGTGTTGTCTGAGGGTATTACAGCCAGCACACAGGTTTTTGCAAGGTGATTTACTTTCCTTTTGCTAATTTACAATCCACCTATCTTTCTTTTTTTGTACATATGTGTTATAGATTTATATTGCGTTTTGCACAGTTGTCCGTACGCCATTCATCCACCATCCTCGAACGCACTGACCTCACCTAAGAGGATAATAACTTTCAGCGGATGTGGCACTCTGCACCCCCGACATGAAGTTGCACTCTCACACTACACGGCCACGAGAAGACGAAAAAAAAACCCTAATGTGGAGCATCGCAATATCTGTCAACCGAGTGGTGCAGCTGTTCATTATCACCTGAGGACAAATGGCGTGTTTCATATTGTGTGGCTGAGATTGCCCACGCCGACAGAGAAGAAGAAAAGCAACAAAAGCCATCCAACTTGAGTATCTCTGCACGGGTGAATCACAGTGCTGTACTTTGTGTCTGAGCATCTTGGCCTGTCTGCTGTCCGATGGATGAGCCCCATGCGGCGTGTGGGGGGATGGGTTGTGTCAGTTAAGATCAGTCTGTGGGTCGGGTCGGGTCCATGTATTTCACCACCAGACGTTATGGGCATGTCCGACACGTTTCTTGGAGACTACCGGGTTGATATTGTGTTTTTGTGTGTGTGTTGTTTATTTTTGGGCGTTCTGCATGTGGAACGGGAAGGAGAGCGGCACGCGACATCGCACGGTTACATCTTCTGTGCTCTGCAATCTGCACTTCAGTGTGTCCATTTACTGTTTTTTTAAAATTATTCTTTACATCAATCCCGGCCGTTATACGGTGTGATAGTCACGTGCTGCTGCTGCACTTGGGCTCAAACCGACCATTGCGATTTTTCAACCTGTCACACACACCTGCCTGCATCATTACACCAGCCCGTGCAATTGCCTGTCGGCTGTGCACAATGGTACGTCTAGTGTGTTATGGCTACCACGACTCTATTATGGACCCATAATAACCTCTTACTACTCTGTCATAATTACATTCCGTACTTGTGTATGCTGCACATATGCAAGAGCCTCTGATATCATTGTTTTATATCGGTATACCCATGTCATGATCTCTTCGTCCCTTTTGCTCTTTGCACTTGGTTAGACACCTTCCCATGTTGTGTCTCAGTGCTTGCCGTGGCATCTAAAGTTCAAACCTCGAACACTTTTTCCTGCTTTGCAACACTTTCTGTATTTTACTCTTTTTTTATTTATAAAACGACGAATTTTTATGGCTTACTTGTTTATCGACTTATCACTTTTTCCTGGTTGTGGACTGGCCTTTCTATTATTCACTGCATGTTGGCATCTTTGTGAAACTTTGCCCACATACACCTTACTTGGGTGGGCGTTTGTCTATGTCACTCATTTGGTTTTTTTGTCCCCTTACCTGCATGCCGGGTACTGGGTTCGGACGGGTAGGCGTTATTTGAGGCTTAGCTTGGTTCACATGATATTCCATTTGCACTTTAGTACTTATGTTGGACTTCGCCGGCCTCTACTCTCCCCCCTTTCCATTATTTCACCCAATTTACTTTTTGACGTTCGTTTTTCCTTGTTCTCTTCCTGAACTCGCTCGTTTTTCTAATGACGATTTTTTTCTTTTCATGCAAATACCACAAATGTCTACTTTCTACCAGATTAAGTGACCAATTGTACAAGATCCCGACATCTTAAAACACTCTTTATTTATAGATTTCCTGATATTAAAAGGATTTAGTGGTATCTAGCAACTACACTGTTGCTGATTGCAACCCTGTCAGCTCACCCTCTTCTTTCTATGGTGGCCACGACGCACACATGAAAAACATTAAAGGTCCTACCTAGTACCTGTGTTTGGTTTGTCTGTTTTGGGCGACTGTAGAAACACGGTGGTTCAACATGGTCGGCTCTGTGGAAGAGGACTTGCAGCGTCTGTCGATGTGAGGTAACAAAAACATGAAGATTCTTATTTTCAGGTGATTGTAATTTAATGAAGAGTCTCAACAGCCCTCCTGGTTTCATCCTGTCTTCCCGCCATTAGCCGGTCCATATCCAAACTCCTCCATTCATCTACAACCTGATTTCTTCTCTCACCCCTCCATCCCTTCATCCCTCGACCCTCATCCCTATTTCATGCACAATATACAATAAACCTGTCTAAATCTATATCCACATCTGTGTGGTCTTTGTTAATGAATTGATAAATATCCTAAAATTAAAATAGCAATAAGATTAATTTATAAAAATATATAAAAAAAATAATTAATAAAAATCTATCCTAAAATTAAAATAGCAATAAAATTAATTAATACAAATATATAAAATCTTTTAGTTTTTTAAAGATTTTTTTAAAAACATTTATCTATTAAAATAACAAATTTAAAACACATTAGGTTGTCAATAAGATGACCATAAATTATCAAAATCGGACCCATATATCAGAATAATCAATTTGATATTGGTCTATAAACCACAGAATATTCAGATAATGCGCCTATATAAACACACTGAAATAACGTCATTAGATACATAAAAATATACGAAATAAGATGGTTTATATGCAGTAAATATAGAGTATGACAGTATTAACACTAGAGATCAATTAACTGACAGCTGACGTCTCACTAAAGCAGAACAGCTTTCACACCACCGTGCATTAATTAATATTTATTATTATTAGTAATTATTCTTACCTGTTTTATCATGCAGTCAGGTGTTAGATGATGTTAAAGGAGCCACATGTTACAGATGTTTGTGTCTCTGCACACCTTACATCCATGATGCTAGCAGACAGGGGGGTTAAGCCGTGACGTCAGCGGCGAGTATAAGCGTGCGCGCCCCCCGCACAGCATGAACGCGCAGCAAACAAAGCAGCCGTTCAGACACGAGGTGGCGCTTTAATACTAACAAATGCTGCACCTGTCATGTGAATTAAGGTAGTTTGATATTGAAGTATCACTCAGTGCAGAGCTAGTTGTGGTTTATTGACATGTGTTTGTGCACTTTATTTTGAAAAGACTCAAGCTATGGACTTTATTTTGAAGAGTATTCAAATCATTTACTTACTTGATATCACACTGTAAAAATACCTTGTTACCTGTACCCTAAAAGTGGCTGCTGCAATAAAAAAAACAGTATGTGATGCAGACAGATGTCCCCTGTGACTGTTATTAAAGTATATATTCTAAATTAGGTACATTAATCTAGTGTGATCCAATTCTACAAAGATAATAATGTTCAGTTTTAATAGATGCTGTCAGCGAGGTAATGTAACTAGGCTACAAGTTTGTTTTTGAGGTTGTAATTTGCAGTAGTGTTGAACTGGACTGCATTATATCGAGAGGTGTAACCCCAGTTACATACATGAGAGGGCCATAATGTGTTTGTAACATTATTACACCTCAATAATAAACATAAAGCAGAATTATGACAGTCTGACAGTGTCAACAGACAGTGAGTGTTTATTATATCACTAAACTATCTAGTATAGGAATGCAAGTAATCATCGTGGATTGATGTGCTGATTATTTTCCCCGATCAATAAAATGATTATTTAGTTTGTAGAAATTCAGCCGTCACATTTACCCAGAGCCTTTCACAATTCCCACCCAAAACTCAATATTATTCAAAATAAAAAAATAAAAAAATTAAATGAATCAAAAGCAAAGCATTCTGAAGCTGAAATGTTTGTGGGTGAAAAATAAATGTTCTGTCAATTAATTGATTAACTGACTAATTGTTTCAGCTGTACGTGTTTATACTGTTTGTTTAATTGTTTAATTTCTAGCAAAACATTATAACATAGACATACATCATAAATCCTAATATGTTTTTAAAATGTAGTAAAGAACTGTGTACAAGTACAAGTACCTAAAATTTCTACTTCTAAGTACAGTATTTGACCAAATGTACATTTCACCACTTCTCATGAGTTTACTTGACCAAGTAAATGTAATTACAATCTGTGACTGTCATTTAGCACAAACTTAATCAACTAGTAGATATATATTGTAACAATATTTGATCAACATTTTTGGTAAAGTTCACATTACCAACAAATTTTACTGACTATATCTGAGATTGTTGCAGTGAAGGTGTCTGACCAAGCAGAAATATCTGTACTATATACAGAAGAACTTTATTGTTAGTCTTATACTGTACATTGATTGAGTTTGGAGGATGATAGATTTATCTTGGAGAAAACTGGACGTGTGGATAAATGAGATGAAGGCATCTTGTATTGTGTTAGAGACACTGACTTACATCACCAGAGGAAAGGCAGGATAATTTGATAACGTGTGAAAACTTTGAATAGTTTCTTAGGCATCAAAGTGCACAGTCATCATAAAATTGCCATGCTGATGTATCTTTTATTTTAATTATTTGTTAAATGTTTACATATTTTGTTTTTTTAATTCAACACTAATAATTATAATTTCACTTCAACTCATTTCTCCCTTTGTCTGTGTACTCTGATGTGTTACATCACACATGTCCAAATGTGTATAATAAAGCTGTCATATCATTCATGCTTTGGCACTATTTGCAGTTTTAATATAAGCAGCAGATGTCACGCAGTGACTTTTTGCTTAGTGGTGTGCTTTTGAAACGATGTGACTGATGTATGACTATAAAGGTAAAGAAGAAAGGTGTTAGTCTGAGGTATAAAGCCAGCACAGCAGGATTTTGTGCAAGGTGAGTTACTTTCACTTTTGATATTTAAATATCCACCTATCTTTCTTTTTTTGTAATATGTGTTATAGATTTATATTAGTCGTTTGCAAAGTTGTCTGTAGCCATTCATCACAATCCTCGAAAGCACTGACCTCCACCTACAGAGGATAATTAACTTCCAGCAGGCATGTGGCAAATCTGCACCCCAGACATGAAGTTGCACTCCTCACACTACAGGCCCACGAGAGAAAAGAAAAAAAAACCTAATGTGAAGACACGATAATGATCTGCTACAACCGAGTGGTGCAGACTGTTATTATCACCCTGAGGACAAAGGAGTTGTTTACATCTGTGCTGCAGGCTGAGAATGCACCAAAGAATAATAAGAAGAAAAAGCAAAAAAAACAATTCAGACTGAGATTCTGCAGCGTGAATCACATGTGTGTCTTCTGTGCTCATGAGCATGCACCGTGCCTGCTTGCCTATGCAGAGGAGCACAGATGGGCGTGTGGGGGGATGGGTGCTGTCAGCTCACAGATCAAGCTGTGGGTCGGTGGTCCCATTGCTATTCACCACACAAGCACGTAGGGCATGTCAGACACGTTCCGTGGAGACATACCAGGGGTGATATTGTGTTTTCTGTGTGTGTGTTTTATTTTATGGCCCGTTCTGCAGTGTGAACAGAGGAACCAGAGAAGAGGTGTGAGAACACAGGATACATATTCTGCTGATCTGCAATCTGCAGCTTCAGATTGTGTCACACTATTATGCTTTTTTAAAATTATTTCTTTACATCACATCAGCAGCGTTTATATAGGACTGATAAGTCAGTGCTGATGCTGCACATTTGGGCTAAAACGACCAATTGCATCACTTGTACACACACACCTGCACTGCATAATTACACCAGCACCTGCAATTGACTGTAACTGCTGCACAAGCTGTATATATCTTAGTGTATTTATTTCACCATATTCATACTGCATATAATCTAACCTAATTTACCTACATTGTATAATTACTACACGTATTGTGTAACTGCTGCACATACTGCAAATATCCACTTTTATTTATATATCGCTAAACACATGCATATTACTCTGCACTTTGCTGCATCTTGCACTTGTGGTTAGACACTTTACACATCGTTGTGTCAGTGCTTGACAGTGGCAGTAAAGTTAAATCGAAAACACTTTTTGACAACAATTTATGTATTTTTACTCTCTTTTTTTTTACTCAAAAAAGAGATTTTTATGGCTTAATTGTTACATAGAATTTATACTTTTTAATGCTTGTGGATGAATTTAGATTTATTCATGCACGTTGGCATATTTTGTTAAAATTTTGCACACTAAACTTATTGGGGGGGAGTTTGTAATGTTAAATTTGGTGTAAAATTAATGCATCTGCAGGATATGGGTAGGAAGGGTAGGATATTTGAGGCTAGATATGGCTTCAAATGCATATCACTTTGCACTTTACTACTTTACTGCTTGACAGTTAGAAGTTGAATCTAATCTAAACACTTTCTCTACATTATTTAACAACAATTTATGTATTTTTAAATATTTTTTTTAAATTGCTTGCTTAATTGGCAAAACATGAGAATGTCTAAGTCTTTTTAATGGCTTTATTATTACACGAAATAGATAGTTTGTTCTTGATATTTTTATTCTTTGTTGTCTATTTACCTATCTATCACATAATTTACTCATTATTAAGGCCTTTCTGGCTCATTTTTTTCACTTTTCACTGTTTCTAAGCGCACAGGACAGGTTTCACAAGTTTATTATTTGAACACTTTTGCATCCAAATGTGACAGCCTCCAATTCAGAAATTGAATTTCTAATAAAAACAGACTACAGTTCACAGATAACTATCTATCTATCTATCTATCTATCTATCTATCTATCTATCTATCTATCTATCTATCTATCTATCTATCTATCTATCTATCTATCTATCTATCTGGCTCATTATTTTCCATAATTTTCCATCTGATTCAATTGCACTGTCCTATTTAAACCTGTTTTAATGTTGTATTCTTGTAATTTGGTATGTTTTTAGGGCTACTTTGTTTGTTTCTGTTAATTACTGTCAAGGTGTCCTTGGGTGACAGAAAGGCGCCTATGAAATAAATGTATTATTATTATTATTATTATTATTATTATTATTATATTATTATTATTTATTATTATAATTTAATTCTCAAAAAAAGAAGAAAATCATGAGTGTGTAAAATCTCAGATTGTAACACTGACGTCCAAAACAATCCCATTATGTCACTCCCTTTGTTGGAAAAAGTTTGTCTTTTGTTGGTTTGCCCACACAACCAGATGGAAATGAATAATTTGGAAAGTGACGTCAGAGGTGGGATTGCCCCTCTCTCTCTCTCTCTCTCTCTGTGTCTCGCTCGGGTCCGCTCGGCTCTCCTCTCTTCCTCTTCGGGTGTTTCCGGACGCGGCGTTAAATCCCCGCCCCGCTTCATTCCTGCGTTGTTTGGGGGACAGTAGGAAGATGGCGGCGGCCCCGCTGTACTGTGTCTGCCGGCAGCCCTACGATGTGAGCCGGTTTATGATCGAGTGCGACATCTGTAAGGACTGGTTTCACGGCAGGTACGTCGGTTACGGTGCTTTCTTGTGATGTGGCCCGTCGGAGGCGACGAACACTCGGTGTTTGTCAAGGAAAAGCGACGGTTGCCTCAGCCGTTGGTGGCTAACTTAGCCTGCTAACGTTAGCGGTGGGCGACGGGGGTTTTAAACCGTCTATTGACACGACTTTAACCGAAGAAAGTCGCCGACGGAGGCTTTGAATCCAACCGGTTTTTGTCTGCCAGCGAGACCAAAACACACAACACGTCTCCGGCGGTGTGTGCGATCGTGTTTGACTCAAATTAAACCAACGGCAAATAGTTTTTAAATCCACTAAATACGCGGATCTATCAGGGTTTTGCCCAAAGCTGTGTCAGTCAGTCAAATCAGACGCGTTGGCCGGGGTCATGGTGACACACGCATGCTGCATGTTTGCCTGTTTCTTGTTGTCACTTCACAGAGATAAGTTTAATGTTTGTTTTAACAGATTAAATTTTTATTATAGCTGCAAGCTCCAACAGTCTGGGGTTGCCAGGTTAGGGTTATTCCAGGTAATAGCAACATGCACTTTAAACTTATTTATACGTAAATAACTCACGTTTGTTTTGCATATAATCCTTTTTAAGTATATTAGTCATTAATAAGATTTAATATATAAATTCAAAACTGTGAGTTTTTTTTTTTTTTTTTTTTTTTTTTTTTTTTTTTTTTTGTATTTTTATGTGTTTTTGTGTGTGAAGAAAGCAAATGGTAGAGAACAAGGGGCTTGTTATGGTCGGGCTTTTTTTTTTTTTGATTGACAGCTTGAGAAATTTAAATCCCCCCTTTCAAGCAGAGGAGGCACATGGCAGGGGACCCCCTAGTGGTCAACACGGGGATTATTTAAAGGTACCGGGTAACTGGGTACATGCCCCTTGACTGCTTATGTCTGAGGTGGTGGTTATAGATGCTTTTTGTGCGTGTTGTCTGATGAAATCATAAAATGGGAATTGTATTATTGTGTAATAAGAAAACCTCTTGCTTGCCTCAGCATGTGTGTTGAATTTGTGTCATACTTGGCTTTGGGATCTGGATCTTGGGGTGACAAAGTGGCCTGAAATTATTATTTTTAATTGGACTAGGAGGTTCAAACGTGTGCTATCTGTGCTCTGATTCTGACATAAAGATAAGTAATCAGCAAGACCGGACCTGTCCATGTGTGTCTGTGTCCATAGACAAAAAAGTTACACATGCTCCATTCTCTTCAGTTTTTGAATCACCCCCGTGTGGGCGCATCTCCACGGCAACTGTTTATGAATACAATAATCTTTTTTTTTTTTTTTCCTCGTGTTGAAATGACGGAAGTCGTTACGTAACCACGCTGCCAGAAACCTTGGCGGGGAGGATTTTGTGGCGTAGAAAGAGCCAAAAAAGACTGGCTGTGTGTCATGTGCCAGCAAAGAAAAGGAACAAATGTTGGAGCTTCCCCCATTGATGACTAATAAGCACACAACACACACACACACACACACACACACACACACACAGAGGATAGCTCCAAAAACAGCCACATTTCCTGCCTCTTTCCCACGAGGCCGGCCAGAAGGAAAGGGATATTCTCTGGCTGTGGGATGATGGCACGCCGATGGAGTGGAAAAGGAGAGGAGCTCAACCTCCCGGTGCTTGTTTGTCAGTGTGTTAGCGGAGTTGTTGTTTGTGTTTGTGTGTGTGTCTTGATGCCTGTTTTCCATCACCTGTATCTGTCAGCATCTCGGTACACAATAATGGGATGAGGACTCGGGTCTATCAAAACAGAACACTGTGTTGTTTATCTGTGTCAAGAGTCTTGATCAGTTTGGGTTGAGCCAAAAAAAGTTTTCCCTCCCTGGATATTGATTCAACTCTGGGTGTTTGCCAATACTGAGTATTGATCTGTCAGGTAATGGTATTTAATGTGGACTGGGCTGATAAAACATACTCGCACACAGGTTTTTCTATTCATTTGATTGGGTGTCTGTCAAAAAACGCAGAGACTTAGTGCGGAGAAGTTGAACCAGATCCAACTTTTGGAAAAAAACGTAGCCTGACGTCACACTGCGGCCGCCAATCGGACGATCAAACAAGTCAAAAGTCCACAGTCAGCCTCTGAAACTGAGACTATCCAGGCGGATTCGTGAATTAATACTCTACCTGGCTTTGTTTATTTCATGTAACCAGCTTCTAAATCTGTGTCTAGCTCACAATTGTACACTGCAAAATGAAACGAAGAAGTTTAATTTGGTGTGTGTCTGACAGTGCAAAGCACTGGTTGAGAGACGTAGACCGTGAATGAGACTGAGCGAGCGTCGGCATGGATAAAGCCGGTTAATCAGAGAAATAAAAAGTTATTTCCTGATTGTTTCACAAAGGTTACGTTCAGGACAAACAGACGCACACTGCTACACAACCTTTTTATTTTAAAAATCTGAAAAACAAGGATTGTAGCCAGTATTGAGTCTTGTCCTATCCTCTCAATCTTCTCATGACCCAGATTTATCTTTAGGTACCAAAACTCACTACTTCAGCCTGTGGTTTGGATTACAAATGTTAGTTTGAACTCTCTCATTTACCATTTAGAGCCTCACCTAATTACAAGACCTGCTTCTGTAAACGGATTGTTTGCAGCGCTTCCAAGATACTAATTTACGTCAACACCGTGGACGTCGGCGCGCTGGAAAGCCTCGCTGTGTCAGGTCAGATCACAGGGTACACCCCGGCGTAGGTGTCAGGCACTCCAGTCTGATTTCTAGGTATGAACGGGGTGGGGGGTGATGATAGAGCAGCAGGGTTCAACGGGGACAGAGGGGATGATTGATGGGCGCTCCGGCTAGCCAAGTTCAACGCACGATCCGTCAATGTCGCACAGAGTGTGAGCACACTAAAGAGAGATGGATAGCCTCGACGGAGAGTGCCTTTTTTTTGTGTTTACGTTAAGTGGATGGATGGACGAGTGGAAGGATTCTTCTTTTTTCTTTTTTTTCGTTGTCCACGAAAGAGACGCATCAAATTGTCTGTTTACACATCTGTTAAGCTAATTGGCCGACATGAAGAACGACATCATATCTCCTGCTAAAAGCTATGTTTACATTCATTAGCGAGGCTGTCTCTTGGGAGGTCAGGAAAGCTGCATTACTTTCAGCTTGATCAATGTTGATTAGGGGTCAACAGCCTTGTGTATCGATCACCAGTCAGATTGAATTATGATTTTAGTCCTGCTACAAAATTGAAATGTTAGTTAAGAAACGTCACTCTGTAAATAGCAGTCCACTTAATTAGGATTCAGATCGATGGAAATCTGTCAAGATTGACTAAAATAGTATGGACAGCTCAAACACAGGGTTGTTGTGTCTATTCGTGTTGAAAGTAACCGCTGTGAAACAATCAGGAAATTACTTTTTATTTTTTATCGAGGCCGACGCTCCCTCACTGTCATCCACTGTCTATGTCAGTCAACCACTGCTCGCTCTTTCTTTCAAACTATCATCTAACTATTAGTGAGCCAGACTCCGATTTCGAAGCTGGGTACATGAAATAAACAAAGCCAGAACACAAGAGGTAGAGTGTCAGAGTTTAGTCCACGAATCTACCTGGATAGTCTCAGTTGCAGAGACGTTTTCAGGCCGACTGTGGAGAAGTTTGACTGGTCCGAGTGGCCACAGGGTGACGTCGGGCTAAATTTGTCCAAAAAGTCGATCTGGCTCATCTTCTTGGCGGCAAAACACACTACCTCCACTCAAATGAATGGGGGGAAAACCCTGCGTTTTAGCTCTTCGCCATCTCGTGTTCAGAACAACAAGCTCCTTCATGATCTATTAAATGTTTATTAACAAGCCCTAAAGAGAAGACTGCAGCCTCTAGGTGAGTTCAGACTGAGTTTGTTGGCTGTTATATCCCTGCAGCAGACAGTCACAGGACTGATGACTTTGTAGGTCTTTTTTACAGGGGCGCTTTAGACAACCATGTTGAAGACATGTGTGAAAGCCTCAAGGCAACTCAACCTGCACCAAAAACAATTAAGTTGTTAAAACTCCCCGGGGCTCCCATGACGCCCCATAAACAACAAAGCGATCCTCTTTTGTTGTTTACCAGCTGACTACAGAGAGAGGCCCCTTCAAGCTGCAACCACTGCAGGGATGTTTGGTCCCTTTTACACAGCCAGCTAAAAATGATCTAACCAGTACGGCCAAAATGACAGATCCCTATCCATCTGTCAGGGCTCTGCGGCTCTACACCGCTGTCCACGTCCAGCACTGTTTACGTAAGCTTTGACTGAGTGCATTAGGGGAAAAGGGCCCGAGGAGTCAGGTGCTCCTCCGGGGTAGATAAAGATAGCCAGGTGTGTTTAACTGCCCTCATCTCCTCTCTATCTCCATCTCCTACCACCCATCCATTAGGGAGCTGCCAGTTCCCTAATGTAGGCGTGTCGCCGCCCCATGCAGAGCAGTTATTTAGAGCTTTAAAATAATGGTGATGCCCGCCTCCAGGCTTTGTGTTTCTGCGCCGATCACGGGGGACAATGAACCCCCTCACAGTGCACGGACTAATGAATAAGCCCTCTCAGTCACACAGGAAGGAGGCCCTTGATGAGAGGAAGTGGAGGGAGAGGGGCTGTTGATGGCAGAGGCTTTAGCCAAGTACACACATCTCCCTCTCATTCAGGAAGGGATGTTTTTCTTGGTAATCTGCTGCAGTGCCGTCGCAGAATAACCCCCCCTCACCCCCCTGTACTCTCTGTCACCTTCTGTAACAATACGCTCCGTTGTCGTCCCACAACATGTGATAAAACTATCTCAGTTTGGTATGAAGATGACGTACGTTCACTTTCCCTCCAATCCGATCACACCCCTGCGAGCGAACGAGGGGGTTCACATTGGTTCAAGGAGTGTTTGCACACTCAACCAGCTTTCGCGATGATGCAACACATCATCAAGCCTGTGCAAGGCAGGAGAAAATATTTGGCTCTCTTTTTCCCTTTCAGCTGAGCTTCCTCCTCCTCCTCCTCCTCGTTCTCCCTCCCTTCTTCTTACATTCTCCATCTCGAGTCCACACAGTCTCACGAGCTCGGGCCGCCTTGTTTTTTAAAAAAAGCAATCATTACAGGTGACGCACGAGCTGAGTCAGGCCAGCACGGTGTGGCACAGTGCCCTGATTTCTCACTGTGCGCCGTTGCATAAAGGAAAGTACTAAAGTGAGATGAGGACAACAAAGTCACCCTCAGCTGTGCGCACACACACACACACACACACCGCTGCTCTTATGAAAAAGCCGACAGAGGCAGAAGCTGTGTGTGTGTGACTCATGCTTTCCCCTCCGCCGACTGACCGACAGCCACATGTTTCGAACCAAGATTCCTGACACATGAGCTAGGTTTGGTGCTACAGCCGAGCCAAGCTGCTGCACAGTGTTATTGTTGGTCATTCGCTCGCTCACGTGCAGGAGCAGGAGAAGTATTTCTGTTTTAGATTTTCTCGCTCTTGCTCTCCAGAAGAGAACTCGACATTTATACGTGCTTCTTGCTGTCAACAAGTCAGTGTTTGCAGTGCAGCCTGTAATAGTGCAAAGTTGTATGCGGTAAACTGGAGAGAGGGAGCTACTGTGGATATCCTGTTAGTGCACCGGAGTGATTAGGGGAGGGGGGCCCAGTGTTCACACTAGCTCACCACTTCCTGATGAGTTAATGGCCCTCGGCTTTATTTCCTTTACAGTTTCCTGCAATTTCTTGCAGATCAAAGCTGATAGCCGGCTGAGATTTAGCTCCATCCCTCCTGCAGGAGTTCCCCTTTTTAAAAAGCAACAAATCTATCATTTATGTCCCTGTGGTAGCCGTCAAAGATGACGAAGATGGCGAATTTTGAGTTTCATTTAAGTGCGCTCGTAGTTTGCACAGTGCTAATGGTGCTTGGCGCCACGTTTCTTAATTAGCCGGAGTAAAAACAAGCGGCGGAAGTGAAATAATTACATCGGTCATGGGAGAAATCAGATTACTACAGTCGTAGCTTGATTCAAGTCAGATCGATGGCGTTTGTGCTTCGACACGCCGACGTGGCCACAGATTGCAGGAAGACTTGCTAGAGGCCGACGTTGAACTGTTATCTCTGGGTCAAGTGGGGACGCGGTGTGAGCTCGTTAAACTTTCATTGTCTTCAGATCTCAGGAATCACTTTAAAATGACAAACAGCACAGTGGACTATGAGCACAGAGGGCCCTTTTTGTGTGTGCGACCTCTTTTAGTTCACATCACTTAACTCCTAAAAAAAAAAACGACCCGTGCACACGCTCGACTCACACAAACACACACGTTTTTCCAGCTCTAAATAGCCATTGGTGTCCACTCAGGCTGAATGGCAACTCGGTTGCCGTTCAACCAATGCTACTCTGGAATGGGGCTCTGGTATGCAACGCAGGAATGCATGTGTGTCGGTGCCTGGTTTGGCTGTTGCAGGGCGGTCGGGGGTAGCTGTTAAAGACCAACTGGAGGAAAAAAAAACACAAGACCACAACAAACCGTCCGAGCTGTTGATACTCGGCCAAGGTTTTGACCTTATTCGTGCAATGACGGCAGAATGGGTAGAACAGGAAAACCCCCCGTTATTCCAATGTGGGGCATTGTAGTAATACATCTAAAAAAGCTACATATTTGTAGTTTTATTACCAAGTAGAACCAGATGCAAACAAGTTTAGGAACAGCTGTAACAGACTCTTTCTTGACTCTCCTCCTTGATATCTTCAACTCTGAATTACAACCTGGACTTTGACTCTCAGACTTGGAACAGAACATGGCATTAACACGGCTCATTCAAGTTGTGCAACGGCTTTAAAAATGTGCTTCAAGTTTCCTGCTTTTCCTGCCTCAAAAACCAGCGAGGCTACACAGAAAATGGATCCGTGCGAAGGAGATTTTCCAGACCCAAACTGTACTTTTGCTGTGTTTTGTGTTTGTTTACCTCCTGACATCTGTCGTGGTACCACACACATACTGTTTGACATTAGATCGGCTGTGATTTAGACTGTTTTTAACACGTCCGACAAATAATTAACGGTGCCCTTTGGTTTAGTCAATACAAGATTTTACATTATGCTGCAGGAAATTAACTATTTTTACAAAGTGGTCAAAAACTGAATTTAAATTTTGCATTTTTCTGACATTTTATGCACCGAATATTCTAAAACTGCTCTAAACATGTCTTACATGAAGCAGGCATGTAGGGCAGACCCTGAATCTCGCTTTAACGCGTTGGAAGAAGCGTCTTCTAAGTGTATCTTCTTTCCATCCCCAGCTGTGTGCAGGTAGAAGAGCATCATGCTGTGGATATTGATGTCTACCACTGTCCCAACTGTGATGTCGTACAAGGACCCTCCCTGAGTGAGTACTGCTGTCATCTTCAGTCCTAACACGTATCGCATGTAGCGAACACCCGTCCTCTGATTCCCTGCCTTTACATTTACATGTCTAGCCCCCCTGTTTCATTCAGTTTTTCCCCTCCCACCCCTCCTGGCTCTGTATGTTGAACTGGTCCCAGGGGGAAAGGGTCACTCTGCAGTGTTACTCAAGTCTGATTTTTGAAGGGGGGAGGTGGGTCGAGCCCAGAGGGCAGACATTAACCGGCTAATTGAATGGTGTTGTAAGCCCCCTCTGCTTCGATTGGACAAGCCCCTCCATCCGAATCTCTTAGCACAGGGGTTGAGTAGTGAATTAATGTCCTTACACCACTTTTTTTTTAGGAGCTTGAAGAAGCGAGATTATGAAATTAGACTGAATCTCTGATGTCACTTATTTTTGTTGCAGTGAAAAAGCGCAACAACTGGCACAGGCACGACTACACGGAGCCAGACGATGGATCAAAGCCAGTGCAGGCTGGCACACCAGTATTTATCAAGGAGCTCCAGAACAGGACCTTCGCCAGGTCGGTATCAGTTTGGACACATGCACACTTATACCTATAAATTCACCTGTCAAGCCTCGTCCGTATCTGTTTAACCAGATAAAGAATTCATCATAAAGCTGGTTTTATACTTGACACAAGAGTTTAACAGCAGTGACGGTAAAATGTCAGTAGATGAGGTGAAAACTGAACTTGTTGCGATCTTGTTTCAGTGGTGAAGAGATCCTCATGCGGATGAAGGGTGAGCAGGTGACACCCAAGTATCTGGAGAGACACGGCTTCAACTACCCCATAGTGATCACAGAGATGGAGGGCCTGGGACTCAAACTACCACCTCCTACTTTCTCCGTCAAAGACGTGGAGCAGTATGTGGGTAAGGACACTTAATAATGAGCGGGCTTTATTCCGCCCGGCGTAAAAAAAAAACAGTTGCCGTCAGCTGTATCGGATTCACAATAACACATTAGTGTTTATCCTTTGGGAAGGATGCGGGCTCTGTGATTGGAATACACAGCGGCCTCAGTTTGCTTTAAAAGCTAATGAAACCAACCCAACACCAGCCTGCTAAGTGGCCATCGCTGAGCAGGCGCCATCTGTGTGTCAATATGAACAGGTTTCCAGGTTCATGGGGTTTTAACCCACTTATCAGGCATCAGGCGATGGCTGAATGACTTCTAAATGAGTGACGTCTAAGCTTTCACCAGCCTCTCTATGACCACTGCACTTCCTTATTGAAACGGCCTGCCACTTCCCAGCTCCTATTACAGGCCCATTACCGAGCCCACTGGTGTTTTTATCATTAAGTTCAGATTACAGACTCCCTCTCTGACTTTATCTCCCTCTCCCATGCCCTATTGAGCCTTAAGCCAAGGCACAGGTGTTGTGACCGGGGACTGAGTGTCCGGTTACGTTTCTTACAGTTCGAAGACAATGGGACAACAGGAGTGAACGCTGATGTCTTCTGTGTCTCACTGGGGTCTAAGCGGTTGTGTAGCCAACTTAGTGTGTGGCCGATGATTGGCCCCGGTGGTGGTGGAGGAGCCGATGAATGATCGGTGGAGTTTCGATAAATACAGCGTGTACGAGAGATTGATGTGACAAAATATAAATGTGCAGCTGGTTCTTTTGGACATGCAGCACACCGGGAACAAAACATGGAGACTCGACTTGGACTGAATTGACGGTCTGAATATTTGATCAACGTGTTATCGCAAAAAGCATGCTGGTTAAGACACCAGGGGACCTTTGCTGCATGTCTTAGGGTACATTCAGACAGGATCTATGAAGTAACTGCTGTGAAACAATCAGGAAATAACTTACTGATTAATCGGATTTATCGATGCCGGCACTCCCTCACTCTCATTCATTCTAACTCACTCAACCACTGCTCGCTTTCTCCCTCTCAAACCATCGGACACAAACCAAACCAACGTCTTTGTGTCACTGTTTTGCAGCATATACTCAGACTCTGATTTAGAAGAACATGAAATAAACAAAGCCAGAACACAACAGGTAGAGTATCAGAGTTTTTAGTCCATGAATCCACCTGGATAGTCTCAGTTTCAGAGACTGACTGGGAAGGTTTGACCAGTCTGATCATATGATTGTCCTTAGATGACATTAAAAGCTACATATGGTGCTATACATTTGCCTAGTTAACATGGGTACCTAGGTACAGTTCCTAGTTGTGGAGCAGAAAGAAACATCCGATTGTTTGATAATTCAATTGGCATATATAGAAGTATTATATCACAGAAACTAAACATACAGTAATGTAACACAGTAAAGGGTTTGAAAGGTTAGAAGAAGTACTCCTGACACTAACCTTAGCAGGAAAATTCTGCATTACTGCGCCGAGTCGTATCTTTTAAACGTGCACTCGTGATCTTACAGAAATCTAACTCTCCACCCTGAATGATTTAAATGTTTGCTCGAGCCAAAACCGGCATTTAAATCCAACATTTCCACCGTCTGTGCAGCTTGACCGTACATACATACACGAAGAAGGTCAGAGCAGAGTCTGTGGAAATACTGGATTTAAGCATAGGACCGTACACATCCGTGGCGTCTTTAAACTAACTTTGAAGAAGCCAATGCGTAATGAGGAGTTGACTTTTACCATAAGGTTTTGCGCATGTGTGCTGAGGTCACGGATAACAAAGTAATGCCTCCATTACACCATCCTAATGTTTAATAATAAACGGTACTATGCTGTAATGATGAGTAACATCAATATAGTGCAGTAGTGTTGATTTAATGAGGAAAAAACGATTTTAAATGCAGCCAGAAGCGAGTTTGACTAAGACATATATGCAGCAATTACTCTAATTAATGATCTCTTTAACATTAGAGGGTGTTGTGATATATTATCACGGTTAAAGTGAGGACTGAATCGCCTCTCGCGTGGGTCCTATAAAAGCTTTTTCTCTTGCCGAGCCGGCGTTTGAGCTCGCCGTCGTGTGGTTTTCAGGCAGCTTTGTCCCCTCACTGTGTGACTGACTGCCTTTACTCCAGCTGTTCTCTGTCATCAGACGCTGGCCAGCTGGGCTTTCAGAGGTGTTTGCAAGTGCATATATGTGTGTGTGTGTGTGAGAGGGAGAAGGAGGGGGAGAACACGCAAAGGGGTAATAAAAAAGGTGAGTGGGAGGGGTGTGGGGAAAATACAACAACCAGCTGTCTTGCTACACTCTCTGCAGCCCTGCAGTCTTACTTCCGGCCCCATGTGTCACGCGAGTGTGATTTGTAGCGTCCCAACTGTTAGCTGTGTATTCTCTCTTTTTTTTTTTTTCTTTTCTTACAGCATCTGTTTTCTGTCTCATCCACATAAATGCACACCACGCACCCAACCGATGTACACTCTTCTCTTTTCTCACATCTGAACACGTATCTGCCGCTGTGTTCGAGGTCTCCCACGCACACATAGGCGTTAAAAAAACGCAGCGGCCCTCTCACCTCCACCCACTCTCTCCCTCCTCAGGGGACTGGTGGTCTGGACACATTGACAGATCGTTTCGCTCGCCTCCCCTCTCCCTGTACGACCTCCCCCTCCCCGCGCTGCCATATCGGTGCCAGTTTCCCTCAGGGTTTGATCTCTAAAAGCACATGGTGATGCCAGCAGGCCGCCGACCTCAGTGAACCCCGCACCCACTCAGCAGCCAATTAAAAAGTTGAAGATGTTTCTCATTCAAGACTCTCCGACTGCAGAACTTCTCCGTCCTTATACCGTGTCGACTAAACGGTACGTCTCTCCCATGTAGGTGGCAACAAAGTCATCGACGTGATAGATGTGGCGCGGCAGGCGGACAGCAAGATGAAGCTCAGCGAGTTTATCAAGTATTTCACCAAACCACATCGACCCAAGGTCCTCAACCTCATCAGCCTGGAGTTCTCCGACACCAAGTAAGCTATTCTCCAGTCAGCCTGCCAAAGGGAGAGCTTCGTTAAGCACAGATTCACGAATAACACGAGCGCTACACATCTGAGTGAATCAGCAAATATGAGGATTTTTTTTCCATGTCATACATGTTTCCAAAGTCAAGAATGATCTTAGACACTTAATTTCTAGCTACTTTTAGTCAGGTCTTAGCTGACACTCAAGTAAACCGGATATGTGTCTGAGTTTTGAGTCTGCTAGGATTGATAACGGACTAAATGCTGAGCAATATTGGTTCTAGCTTCCCCATAGAGAAGCAGAAGTAGTTTTTCTTTGTTACATCATGACAAGATGACAAGGTCCATGCATGATGATCCTTTTTCTAAATAGTGCAGCAGAGTTTACCTGATATCCCTCATCTGTAAATTCCAACATAACAGGAGAATCAACTAAGTCAGACTCAGAAAAGGCAGAGAGAATCTGGTCCGTTTTTCAAAATAAAACACCCCCAGCTGAAAGGAGAACTAACTGCACGGCATGTTTACATATTTAGAAGAGACGTGCCCGGTGGGGTTTCACTGTTTGAATCCAAAATCATATTTCACTGTATTCTGTTGTTTTTCTATAGGATAAATAAGTACTTGTTTAAGCGATGGATGGATCAGTAATGTTCTCTTTTGCTCAAACATGCTCGGACTGATTGGATTTGAGATGTTTTGAAGTATTAAGATAACTCTGCTATCACTATTACTAAAAGTATTTTAGTCTAACTCATCTTCTTGTTTCACTTCTTGCTTCAGGATGTCAGAGTTGGTGGAGGTTCCTGACGTGGCTCAGAAGATGTCCTGGGTAGAGAACTACTGGCCCGACGACTCCTTCTTCCCCAAGCCCTTTGTCCAGAAGTATTGCCTAATGGGAGTCAAGGACAGCTACACAGATTTCCACATAGACTTTGGAGGCACCTCGGTCTGGTACCATGTTCTCTGGGTGAGTGTTTGTGTGTCCAGAAATCAGGCGGGAATCGACAACGACGCGCTCCAGGCCAAATTAACGTCTTGTTTGTTGTTTAAGACCGTGCTGCCCTCTCATTTGTCAGGCTCAGTGATCTTTAGTGCGCTTGTACATACCGAGGTATTGGGGGCAGGCAGTCATGGCTGATTGGCTACCACTTGCTGAAAGGTCACCCTGCTTCTCACATCGCATCTATTCATCAAGCTGCTCTGGGGGCAGCACTGCTGAGCCCGTTTTCATGATCTCACACTCCCTCGTTCATGAACTAAAGCCTGACCTTAATTTCAAGGTGTTTGTCGGTGTTAACAACGCTCACACACACACACACACACACACACACACACACACACACACCATCTAAAGTCATTAAAGTGTGCCGGCCGTTAACTCTTCTTCTGCTTCGCAGGGGGAGAAGATCTTCTACTTGATCAAGCCCACTCCCGCCAACCTTGCACTATACGAGGCATGGAGCTCCTCGCCCAATCAGAGTGAAGTGTTCTTCGGGGACAAAGTGGATAAGTGTTACAAGTGTGTCGTGCCCCAAGGAACCACCCTGCTCGTCCCTACAGGTCTGTGGTTGTGTTTGCTGTGTTTATGCATGTTTCTGTTTAATAATCTGACTTTAAGGGCGCTTTCACACGTGGCGTTCGGTTAACTCTGTCCGGATCAAGGAGAAAGTTCCGATCTGGCTTTTAACAAATGAACACAAACTTCCTCCACTGAGGTTACAGACTGTATGAAAATACCAAGACTGGAACTTTGGCCATTGTGTTTGTATACGTGGATGTCATTCAAGACTTTAACAAGAGCAGTCGGTGATGCGATGCGGTCGAAAAATCCTGACTGGAAAACATCAAAACAGCTGGCGAAGCGAGTGTGTGACCTTACTGAAGAATGGGAGGTTTGTTATGGACCTGTAACTCATTAGTCGGGTGTCTAGTTCAGTATTTCTCAAACTTTTTTTTACTCCTTGTATCACCTCAGAAAATACTGGGGTACCGCTTTAGAAGTTACTGTTGATTGTTCAAGAGCCAGAACTAAGCCGACACATTTTAGCTCGTAGCTCCTCATGTGATGCATGACTGTGACAACATAGCAGGCTGGTATTGAAACTAAATATTACAAGTTTTAGAGATTCGAGTTTCCTCCGTGTGCTATTCCAGAGGTCGCACACATACCATAGTTTGAGAACCAGTGATCGAGATTGACGTATGTGTGCTGTGTTTATTTCCGATGAACGTTACCACTAAGAATCAATCTTTGTCCCGTTAGTGTTTTTATTTTGCAGCATAGGCACAAAAGCCGGGAACGTGGAATAAACCATGCAAGGACTCTCCTAGCTGACATAACCGGGAGATTAAAATAGTTTAGTCCATGAACTCCACCTGGATAGCGCCCAGTTTCGGTGATATTTCAGGCTGACTTTGGAGCGGTTCAACCGGTCAGATCATCGAGATTGGTCTCTGCAGCACGCCGTCACTTTGCAGGTCGATGTGCTTCTTCTTTTTTTTGGCAGCCTAAACACACTTTACCCCCGTTCAAAAGATTTGTTCTGGATTGGACACTTCTTGATGGACTGACCGCCTCAGCTTTTGACTGTCGGATCGATTCTTTTCAGCCTGCCCGGTTGTTTGGACTACAGAAGGGTTTGAGTGACAGCTTTGACCTCAGAGTGAACAAACCACAGTGAAGAGACGCCAAAGTTTAGAGAAGAGACTTAGAGTATCATCAACCTTCTTTGTGGTTTTGGACAATCGGCTATCTCTTTTATTAAAGCTGATGTCTGAGTAACTCCACACCAACACATCTGACCTGTCCTCTGGATTTGTTTGTCTTCTCACATGTGTTTTCAGAAGTTGAAATAATCATGCCTTCCCATGGCTGCAGCCAGGAAAATACAGGCCTCCTGAAGGTCCTCTGTCATTGCCAGGGGAAAATAACAGACAGAGAATTTTCTTCCTGAGCAACAACTCAAACAGTTCTTAATGATCACGATTACAATGGAAAAAATGAAGAAAAACAGTGGTATTATGTAATATGATGAAAGTAGGACGACTTTGCAGTCTTACATTCCTCTAACGAGCAGCTCTCTCTCTCCGTCGTCGTTAATTAGAAGTTGTGCAAAAAGATGTTTGTGCTTCAAACTCAACGCGACACGCTTTCTTTCCACCCAAGTGACGCTAATGTCTCCAGTCACACAGTCACCCATCCGTCAGCCCCCTCAATAGACTCTGTCAGCCGATCGAGTTCCCCCCGAGCAGACAAAGCTCGGTTCAGCCCGTCGACTGCTGGACGTCCTCAATCAGTCTTCGAGCGATGCTTTCTCAGCAGGCCGAGGCAGCGTTGTAAAGGAGAGCTTTTTTGGCAAGAGAGGGGTGTGGAGAGGTGGGAATTAAGCGGGGGTCAGAGAGCACAGTAGGTCAGTCAAGCAGTGCATTATCAGGCCTGTCTATCAGACTTACACCACCCCCCACTAGATTCTGCTTTCTCTCACAGAAAGAGCTGTTTATCTGAGGCGGGACACATTTTTAATAGACGAGCTTATCTGTTTTCTGTCCGACTGTGGGAGGACAACAAGTCTGTGTTTGTGCATCTACTCTTGCAGATCGATCTAACTTGCATATCTGAAGTGCCTTTTTAAAAAGTGTCAGTTCAGTTTGTTATTGTTGGAAGTCAGTCTACGGCTAAGTTGTGTTAACCTCTGGACTCTGGCGCCCCCTACAGGCTGGATCCATGCTGTTCTCACCTCTCAGGATTGCATGGCGTTTGGAGGGAACTTCCTTCACAACCTCAATATTGGCATGCAGCTCAGGTAAATTTGTTTTTACTTTTAATTTAACGTTGGCAGTGCCTAACAATATTTCCCTCGGGTTTACGAGTCAACTGGACAGAGCAGAACAAAACACTCATGTCTTGAGCTTATAGCACAGGTCAACAAACACAGAGATTGTTCTGTATTTAAAAAAACTCTAAAGACGATCGTTCCTTTATCACTGAGCCGTTCTGTGTTTTGGTTTGTAGGTGTTATGAAATGGAGCGTCGTCTGAAAACCCCAGACCTCTTCAAGTTTCCGTATTTTGAGGCCATCTGTTGGTATGTGGCCAAGAACCTCTTGGAAACACTAAAAGGTGAGTCAGATGTTATATAATAAATAATTATACTTTATGAGTTAATATGTACAAAGCATAGAGATGTTAGATTAAAAGTAACAGAAGAGGCTTTAAATATAAAGCGCTCACATTTGTGCAGTCTCTGTCATGAAATTAAACAAACCATTAAAGCAACAGTCACTACTATAGTTAGTTGTTGTAATGTCTCGAGTTAAAGCCCTTTAATAGATCGTCTGTCCCTCACTTCAACTGAAGGAGTTGTGAATTTTCTCAGTCAGAAACACTTCAATTTATATATAGTTTATAGTTTTTGGGAGAAAATATTAGAACACGTGGTACCTGTATCGCTAATACTGTGTCTGTTAGAGGACCAATCAGAAGTGCCAAATATATTTAATATTATTTTAATACGACCAATCATCAGATTATGGAAGAGTACAGTTTCCCCAGATGTTAAAAAATTGATGCTCTGAAGATCTGTTGTTGAATGTTTGTTTTGGTCACTTTAAAGTTTTTGATTTATCACAGGCCTTTGTATATGATGTTGTATTATGAGTTAGATATATTGTCTGTCAAAGTTTGTTTATTTTCAAGTTAAATTTTATGTTTATGTGTGTTTGAATGAATCAGAACTTTAATGACAAAATCACAGAATTTAAAGATGCATGGTTTCCGAAAACACGTCCGATGTTCAGGTTAATTCTGACCACCAGTTTGTACATTTTATCTATCAACTTTGGAATTTAAATTGCAAATGGATATACATCCTTTTTTTTAAAGGTTTAACTAACTATTTTTTTTATTTTCTTCTCTCAGAGCTACGAGAGGACAACTGTCCTCCACCGACCTACCTAGTGCAGGGAGTGAAGGCTTTAATCAGTGCACTGAGGACGTGGCTGAAACGAGAGGTGAGAGTCGACCGCAGCGTTCTCACGGTCATCTCTCTCCGCATTACCTGCACCTGACTCTGCCTTGAATATTTACAGTCCAGATGGTTATCGTGTTTTGGTCTTATCTCCTTGGATGTGTGTCAGTGGCCAACAACAGACTTCCCTCTGTTCACGTCTCCTTTCTGAATGCGGTCTGTTGTGGATTTGCAGGTGACTGAGCCCAGCAGTGAGGTACCAGACCATATCAGGCCTAACCATCTCATTAAAGAGCTGACTAAGGAAATCCGCTACCTGGAGGTAAGAAGGGACGAGGAGGAGGAAAGGATATAGGAGAGGGTTAGACCTTTTATTTTTTTTTTAATTGGAAGATTATGAGGCTGCAGCTTTAAAGTCCACAAAGAGTATAATATTAAATAAATGCAAATAAGATACTTTATGGATGGATAAGAAAATACTCAATAGGGTCGTAGAGTAGCTGTCCACTCAAGTCATCCAGAGTTACTGGCCAGTTTATTATTTATAATTTATTTTATTCATCCACGTCACAAAAGACAGAAGTTGTTAGAGCTACTGTAACAGGCTGCCAACCATTGTTTCTAATATTCTTGTTGTGTTTGTTGGTCCTGATGTGTTTTGGTTCCTCACATCAACAGGAGGAACCAGTCGGTGGTAGCAAGCCAGTGAAATCGCAGGGAAGTGGATGTGGACTACCGTCTGGATCAAACGGCTGCCCGGCCACCCGCTCCACGCTGGAGAGGCTGTGTCAGGCCCGGCGGGCGAGAAGGGCGGCGAGGCGGCTGAGGGAGCAGCAGCGGCACGCCCCCAAAGTGCCCTCCAACCTGGACATCTTAGAGCGGCACACCAGGGAGGTGCTGAGGAGGCTGGAGGTGGGACCGCTGGAGGAGGTGAGCATCGAGGAGCAGTCGGTTGTTTACAGAGTTTATTAAAGAGAGGTTATGTTTGTTGACCGACCGCTCCGTGCCACCACAGGATGCGGCGTTCTGCGCGAAGGTTCACGGGAAGCTCAACAAAGTGTCGACGGCGTCGGCTGCTGCTGAATCTCTAGACGACAACCACCTACGGCTAATGCTGGTCAACGGCAGGATTATCAGGTGAGAGCTCACTTCTGATTGGTCAACACAGCGATGTTTGTGCTTCTTGTTGTTCACTGGTTACTCACCACAGAGTCAGTTCGCCTAAATATGTGAAGATTCGATAAATTTATATCTATAAGGGCACGTTAAACAGTGAAATAATATGATAATATAAACATTTTCTCTTCTCGTCTTTGTGCAAGCAGAGACATGAGGCGGCCAGGCGGCAGCCCGGTGAAGACGGAGGGTGAACGGTCACCTGTTCAAGACCCACCAAAGAGTTACGTGGACGTGAAGTCGGAGAGGACACACGACAGTGAAGAGCAGCACAGCGCAGTGGAGACACCTGCATTCTTCAGTAAGTCACCTGAGGCAGCTGCTGCTGCTGTTGTCGTCAGTGTTTTAAACTCACGTGTGTTCCTGTTTCTCAGGAGGTCTGGAGAGGGTGAAGACTGAACTCAGGGAAGAAGTCTCAGGACACTCCAGTGTGTCAGACACGGAGTCAGACAGTGACTCTCCCACAGAGGTAAACCCTCAAATAATGTGAAAGAAAGAATTGATTTCTGTTAATGAACATCGCTGTTTACATTAGTAGCAACAATAAACAGACTGTATAGGACATATTTATACCTCATTAAAAGGCACAAATGCACAGCAGACAGTGCAGCTCCACATGCAGTAAATAAAACGGTTAAATCACAGGCACAATAAAGGCCATAAATAAGACTTATCTGGGAAGTAAAACATGAAATATATTCCTTAAAGTGCCACATTAACTTTTTACTGGTGCATCCTTTCTCATTTTAAAATCTCTTTTCCAACGTAGCATAAAGCGTCTTCGTCGTCCTCGTCTGACGAGGATTCAGAGAGTTCCCAGGAGGATGAGGAGGAGGAGGACAAAGAGGAGGAGAGGGGCTCGTCTAAGCAGCAGAAAGGCTCAGGGCACACCATAGAGCTGGACCACTCTGGCCAGAAACTCAGGCACAAACACAAACCACTCAAACGGTGAGAAACATGATGTCTGTTTCCATCATGGCACCTTTTTTTATTTTATTATTGTTTGTGAGTAATCGTGTGTTTCCTGCAGAGAACGTCCTACCTCACCCAGCACAGAAGAGGCCATTCAGGGGATGCTGTCTATGGCTGGTCTGCTGTGCTCCTCCAAGCCGGAGAAGGTAGCCTCATCCCAGGAGCCCTGGTGGTCCGGCTCGGGCCAGTGCTCGCCGCTGGAGCAGAGGGAGGAGGCGCAGCACCAGCACCGACTGCAGGGGGACTCGAGCCCGATGGACAGCCAGGGCAACAGCAGCGAGGCCTGGGACAATCAGGGGCTCCCCAGCCCTCTCAGGCGGAACCACGGCAGCAGCCCAGAGACAGAATACCAGTACTGTGACCCCTCAATGTCTCCGCCGCTGCACCCCTCCAAGAGACACGCCCCAAACCCCCCGCCTATCAGCAATCAGGCCACGAAAGGTTCAGATTCTGTTTACTTCTTTTCAAAAAGATTTATGCACTCATTGATTCTGGAGTCTTCAGTGAGGGAGAGCGAGGTTTACTAAAAACCTCAAGACAAGCCGGGCTTTCATTTAAGATGCCTCTGATCAATCAGCCTTGTGTACTTTTTATCCCCGTGTTAGAATAATATATTATTATACTTATCCATAACATTTTATTTATGCATTTTCTATTTTGCTAGATTGAATTAATTGTTGTCTATTTTTGTTTTTTTATTTGATCTGTGTACAACCTGCGAGTGCTAAAGTTTGATTTTAGTCATTTTAAGAGTTTTAAACAGGTAATTGTGTTTTTAAAATGTGTCTGGATAAAACAAATAATTAAGAAATAACCAATAATAATGAATTAATAATGCATACATGAAGTAATTCATGTGGAAATTAAATAAAACAATATGAACTAACTTAATAAATTCTAGTGAAAAATATGTAACACATAAATCTTGAGTTTGCTTCTGATTTTATAATAATCCAGTGTTTCTCCAACTTTTTACACCGTGTACCACCTGAGAATATTCATTTGTCGTATATAAAATACTATATATTTTATAACGGACGTTGAATTACAGGCCAACTCTGTTCAGCTATAGACAGTTTACTGTTCAAATTGGAGGTAAAATTAATGTTTGAAGTGTTTTCATTCAAATTCTTGTAGTATTGAATTTTCCTGATTTATTTAATCAAAAATTATATTTCAGAGATTCCTCTGCTGCCACTCAGGGGAGCTCTCGTACCTCAGTTTGAGAACAAGTGGACCAAATATTCACTCTTTAACTGTAATTATGTTCTTCTCTAATTAATTAGTTAATTAACGTTTGTTTGTTGGTTTGTTTGTTTTTTCAGGCAAGCGGCCCAAAAAAGGAATGGCCACAGCGAAGCAGAGACTGGGGAAGATCCTGAAACTCAACAGACACAGTCGGGTCTTTGTGTAACACTCCAAACAAACAAACAAAAGATTCACGCGGATGTAAAAGAAGAAGAAACGTGTGTGTATTTGTTATCGGACACTTTTTGTGCTGTAGAACTGGGAGGAAAAAAACAAAAACATTAAAAAAAACAAAAACAAAAAAAAGACACACACACACTGCCTGGAGACGACCGTAACTGAACGAACCTTGACACGTGAATTAAAATAAAATAAAAAAAGAAAACACGCTCACTGTGCATGCTTAGGAGACAGGGTATTTGATTTGATAAGCAAGTGCACGACTTCACTACAAGCACATTCAAGAACAAAACAGAAAAAAAAGGAGCGATGCCGAGCATGTTATGAAAAGTTGTGCTGCAGGGAAAAGGTGGACTGAAGCTCCTGCGGGCATTCGAATGGACAACGGAGACGTAGGAGGTCTACCAAACAAACAAACAAACAAACAAACAAACAACGGAAATGCTCGCTTTGCCGGGGGAGCAGCAAGATATCTACTGCTTCGGATGCCAAGATCATCTGCATCACATTTACTAATATTTCCTCTCTGCTGAACGCAGCCTCGCCTCCCTCCCTCCCTCCACACAACCTTTTATTTGCTTCATGGACGAACTGAGCAGGACGGGAGGAGCAGATGAAACAAAGCTGTATCTCCAGCAGGGTCTATTTTTTTTTATTTTATTTTCTTCTCTTCCCCTCTGGCCCTGGAGGGAGGAAAACGAGGTGCTAAAAAGGAGAACTGATATTTCGAAATGGTGCTTTATTGTTTGTATTTTTCTCCACTCATGCTTGTCCCTTCCTCCCCGACTTCCCCCCCCTTTTATCTCAATCACACCAGCAATAATGACTTTGAGGAGAGGACGGAGCGAGAGGCAGCACTCTGACGCATTTTATTGACTGACTCCAGATCAGTCCTGGTCTTCAGACCGGACTCGTCTTGGAATCAGACGTGTTTTTACTCCGACAAAGAGGACTCTGGGTTGAGTATTAGCTACCTAAGTAGGCGATATACCAGTGTTGTAGTACTCAAGATTGGTCTTGGTCTCTACCAGTCTCAAGACGACTTTTTGAAGGTCTCATCTCGGAATTTTTTTCTCGGTCTGCCTTGGTCTTGGTCTTGATCTCAGTTGAGGTGGACTTGACCTTCACTCAGTCTTGACTACAGACTGCTATAAACTGTCTGGTCTTGACTTTGCTCCAAGTCTTGGACATCTCTCGTTCTCGATGTCCTCTGGTCTCGGTCTTGACTTGGTCTGGTACGTTACAGACTGCACAAATCAACCTGCACTCAGCTGTTTTTGATAGTTCGACTCCGTGTTTCGTCGTCTGCTCAAAGTGCTGCCTCTCTGGATTTGTTTGAAAATAGGAATTACGAGTCATTCGCTCTTTAAAAGAAAAAAAAAAGAAGAAAAAGACGAATGACTGCTTAATTTATTTCTCGTTTTTATCTGTGATGTTGATTTTCTTTTTTTATGTGTTATTTTTATGAATTCTGAATGATGTATTTATTAATTGAAAGAGATGATTTTATTATATTTGAACCCCTCGGCTATTCTGAGGTGTTTTTTTTTTCTTTTATGGGGGTTTTCTTCTTTTCTTTGATTTTTAACATACTTTTTTGTAAATGTGGATGTTTTTAGAGTTTGTGTGATCATCATCTGTTGAGTAGCAATTCACCCACAACTCTTTTACTACCTTCAACTCTTCCCCACGCCTTTCTCCTCCTCCTCATTACCCAGTTTGAATAGATCCTGTGTTGACTCGTCTGTTCTGGTTTCCTCTTCTCCCTGTAGCCAGAGGTGTTGGGCTATGTGCGAATAGAAACTAGGTTAGGTTTTTTTTTTTCTAAAAAAAGAAAACTACTTCCATATTTACACCTGAGCTTTTTCAACTAGTGCCACTTCTCATTTAGCAAAAAAAAAAAAAGTATTCTGAGCCACTGTGGTCGATCCAAAGTAGTCGATGCATTCAGAAGAAGAAGAACGTTTGAGGAACTTCAACGAGTGACTGAGGTTTTATCCTTTTTTATTAAAAAAAAAAAAAGACCAGTGCTGATGTGTGTTTTGCTCGGGGTGCGCAGTTCTTCACTCTCAGGGAATGATGCCATGGACATAACCTTCGATTAACCACCAGCCACGTCGTCATGGATGCAGACAGGATGCTCTCAGCACGCTCTCAACTCAACAAGACTTTAAAAAGATTCACCTCTGTGCTTTTTCGAGTCGCTGAGTTAGATTTCTTTTTTCCATTTCCTGGTCGTGGTTTATTCGAGTTGTAATGATAAGCTGTGCTTTAACCAAGTCAGTCATTGTATCTTTTTTTTTTTCCCCCTCTTTCTTCTGTTAAATTTGGTATTCTCCCTCACTGCTTCCTAAAACACTTTCAGCTCCAGTGTTATCCCCCCCTTTTTTTTCCTTTTGTTCCTAAAGGACATTTGACATGTTGAAATCACACCCAGGCGTTCAGGGTACGTTCAGACAGAATCAGGCTGCGAAACAATCAGGAAATAATTTTAAATTTGCTGATTAACTGGCTTTACTGATACTGGCACTCGCTCACTCTCATTCACCGCCTCTGTCGCTCAACCACCGTCAGACACAAACTTTGTTGCAGCGTAAATTGTGAGTCAGACTCAGATTTCGAAGTTAAAGTTTAGTCCATGAATCCACCTGGATAGTCTCTGAGACATTTCAGGCCTGACCCCGTCTGAATCTACCCTAACTGTTGCCATGTAGCTTTAAGACCACTCTTTGAACAGCGTGAGACTTTAAAAGCTTTGCTCAGGTTGACTTGTTGTGCACGTGAGATCCAATCATTCAGCCCTGATTGCCACACTGATTTCCTCTACCCCCTTTTTTCTTACACTACACTTTAACCTTTCGACTCTTTGCATGTCAAGTCATTAAAAACACACGAGCTGGCCCGCAGGCAGGGTTTCTTATAAGCTGTTAGTATTCACCGTACAGGATCTGTCCCCCCCTTTTTGCTTTTATATGCAGCTCCCTTGGCATTTTATGTCACGTGCGTTGATTCTTGCAATTGTTTTTCTCTCTTCCAGATTTAAATGGCTTATGATTTAAAATATACAAACACTGGCTAACTGTGACACTGTTAATGCGTTGCATTTTGTTTCTGCATTTCAAAAATTGTGTGTAAATAAATAAAACTAATGAAATAACGTGCTTGTACTCATCTCCTGTTTTTAAAACACTAGCTGTAAAAGTGAGTTAAAGCTGTGCCTTAACATAAAAACAACAGTTTAACATATTTAAAGAATTTTATTCGTCTATGTACAACACTGACTTTCAGAACATCCAGATGATTTCCACAAAGACTTGTCCAGTAGCTTGAATCCCTCGTGGTGATCTACAAATGGAAAAACAAGATGTGGATGAAAACGAATATTAGATAACACTAATGTGTCTGATACAACAGTCTGATCTTCATGAACGTTATAATGTCGAGATACAAAAGTCAATTACCCATATAAAAAATGCGAATGAATGAAAAAGAATTACAGGAAACCTCTGATCAGACAGATTGATGCGTTTGTGGTCTAAATGCAGTAAATCTACATCCTCACTGTTCGGACTCTTGTGGATCCTTAAGTATTAATTTGATTTTAAGTAATTTAAAGCCATAAAATGTCTTTGAAACATGATTTTAAGTAATTTAAAGCCATAAAATGTCTTTGAAACATCTACATTTTGAGATTATGCTTAAACTAATTGAAACATCTTCATGTACTTTACGAACTCAACCAATATTACTAGTAGCACACGGGGTGTACGTAATGTTTTCATTTGTTGGGTTACGTCTCCCACATTCACAAAATGGAAAGAGAAGAAGCAGAGAAGTAGTCTGGCTCGAAGCCAAGAGTGATTAAACGTGGAAAACTTTTCCCCCCTTTGTTTAAGTCTTTAATTTGATTTCAAAAAGCGTACTGCAAACCTGCACTGTGACTTCTGACATACAAATTTATATAATATAAATACTTATGTGAGAAAATCCTGTAAACAACAACTAGTAAAGTGAATTAATAAAGTGAAAAAAGGTGTGTATGAGTGCAAAGAAAACATCAAGGCTCTACAATGTGACACACGTCATACTGTAGTTTGTGGAGATTATCTAAAAGGCATTTTGACATGTCACAGGAGGAAAAAAAAGCATAAATAAATAGAGCTGCAAGCAGCGATCGGGGTGCCCAGCAGCATAGCAGGCAAGCATATGCCTGCTCAAGTTTCGTGTCGATACATCAAGGCATCGATATTGAGATATTGGCTCCTCTTTGATTGGCAAACAGAAGCGAAATAAACAAATCCACACGATAACTTTTGTGCGGCGTGGCCTGAAATGCTTTTTGAAGTTTGTTTTTTTTAGCTTTTCCTGCTATGACAAGTCAAAATCTGCTGTGAAAAGAACCTATTGCACAAAAACGCTCCAGTTAAGTGAGTTAAGTGAGGTTTTCGTTCCAACCAACCAAGAGCACACAGTTTGACCAATCAACTCTCTGAAGACTGAGATCAGTTGATTAAATGAGTCAAGTCTGGTGTGCTGCTGTTTGGTTGGAAGGAAAACCTGCAGCCCTTTGTGGAACAGTTTGCCCATGCCTGCTCTAGAGCGATTACAAAATGTTGACACAGAGTCAAAAACGAGGATGAAAATGTCCCCTGTTCTGTCATGACAAATGAAGACATGTCACCTTTATCACTTAGATTCTTTAAATACTGAAAAACGACGTATGTCACCTTTATCACTTAGATTCTTTAAATACTGAAAAACGACGTGCTAAAGTGCCAAAAACCTCAAAATAAATCAAAATGTGATCTGCAGTTTTGAGTTCCTCGTCTAATCAGAGCTAAAACAACACAGCCTTGTTTCGTTAAAAGATCAGAGATGGAAACTAACATTTAACAGCATCCAACAGCAAATTCCACATTTCAAAAGGAGCTCTGTGTTGAAGTTAAAATCGCTGTCCTAATTGTTTCAAAGGAAAGTGAAGAAATCACCTCATTCTTCGTCATCTGGTGGGATCCCGAGCTCCTCGTCTGTCCATGCGGAGGCATCAGGCCAGGGGAAGTGACCCTACACGAGAGAGCAGAACGTTCAACATCTCCACTTCAAATCCGGAGTTTACGAGTCATGTTTCTGTCAGGTTAGTAGATAATAAACAGCTGGTAAACTCCAAATATTAAACACGAACAACCTAATTATTGTAGCTACCTCCTGAGCGGTCTGTAGCGGACAACTGACCTGTCAGCTACTGCCAAACACTTTAGATATTTTATCTTTTATTTCACCAACTCTAATGATGTGTATGTATGTATGTGTGTGTGTGTGTGTGTGTCCAGGCTGAGGCTTGTGAGCGGCAGTCGTGACAAGGCAACACATCTGGCAACAACAACAACAACAGGAGTGACAGATAAGACTGATTAAATACAAGTTATATAACACTGCAGGTCAGTCTGAGCTGCATTTAATTTCATATTATTAAATAATTCAAAAGGATTAATTACATTTTTTGAGGATTCATACATCCACCTGCATTACAGTGTCATGACTCAGGTGTAAATGGTCCAGAACCAGGTGTTCACTCACCAGGACCGCATCAGGGTCGTGCCAGCAGTGCCACAGGATCCAGAACCACATGGCCCCGCTCAGGATTTCGGACTGAACCTTCTGGTTCTTCGTCAGCTGTGGGTACTGCCGGTACTGTGGCTCGATGTGCGGTCCACCGCCAGCTCTAACGATATTAAAAACAGTTTTAGTTTAATGTTAGTTAAGGTGTAACGGATATTTAATTTTTGAATTTTAACCGTTTAACGGTCGTTGCTAAGAGGCTAAGCCGTTAGCCGGCGCTTACTTTCGGGTTGTCGTCCTCTGAGGGCCGCGTCTGACGAGCCGACTGCCCGCTCGGAGGACTCCCAGCGCCCGTCCAAAAGAAGACATGGTTCCTCGCTTTGGAAACAACTCGTCTTCTTTCGGGTTAAACGTTAAAAAACTGTAGAAACGAACTAACAGCTGCCCTGCTCCGAGGAGTCACCTTCTCCTCTGTCAATAAACGACCTCCCAACGACAGCTGCGCTGATTGGCTGAATGAAAACAGCGTCTGTAAACCACAGCGCCCCCTTCTGTCCACTCTGTTTCCACTGCAAATAATAATAATAATAATAATTATAATGATAATAATAATAATAATGATGATGATAATGATAATAATAATAATAATAATGATAATAATAATAATAATAATGATGATGATGATAATAATAATAATAATAATAATAATAATAATAATAATAATAATACTAAAATGATGATATGATGATAATGATAATGATAATGATATGAGAAGGATAAGACTAATAAGAATACTCATAATCCTAATAGTCTCTTTTAATTTCCTAGGCGCCTTTCTGTCACCCAACGGACACCTTACAACTATATAAAAGTAGACAGCAAATTAAGATGTTCATTTAGATTAGATGGATTAGATTAGAATAAACGTTATTTCATCCCACCACGGGGAAATTTTACTTATAACAGCAGGCACGATATAGAAACAAAAGTAGAAGAGGCCCAAAACATAAAAAAAAACAGACATACGACAGAAATATCTAAACTACCACTGAAAAAGTAATCAAATAACAGAAACAAACATAAAAGTATATCAAATTACTGTATAAGAATACAACATTAAAAACAGGTTAAAATAGGACAAGGCTATTATACAGGTGGGTTTTAGTGCAGACTTGAATTGGAGTGGAGTTGATTGCCTTTGACAGGTGGGGTAAAGAGTCCCAGAGCTGTGGAGCAGCAGATGTTGGTTTGCAGAGGGAGAGATGTACGGACAACAATGCTGACATGCGGGATCTCTCTCAGCAGCATAGTAAGGATGGAGTCCAACGGGCTCGCAGTTCAACTCCAGGCGACAGGGCTGTGTGCATTAGATCATGCACTGATTAAGTCCACCATACTGTTTACTTTTTTATCTAGACTCAAATGTACAGAGAGACTTTTTGATTTCTATTTCTCGTCTTCAAACACTGGACTTGTTAACCCATCTACTAGTTCAAACTCAAGTTAATTGTCACATATAACTTGATCACACACGTGCACTCATAGTGAGATGTTAATTATGATTAGTAGTAAAAAAAAAAATAAAAAAAACATTTATCCAGCTTATGTCGGGTTTGTTAAAAACATAAAAATGGTTGTAAATTGCAGGTATTAGTAGGTTGATTAAAGGGAAAAACAAAAAAAAACATACAAAAGGAATGATATTTTAATTTGGAGGCTTCAACTAATCTCGAGTAGGAGTCTAATTATACACCGTTAATTTGTTTAAAATGTTTCTAAACCTACAAGAGAGATTTTTTTGTATTGCTTCTCATCTTTAATTGTCGCATATAACTGACTATAATCACCACAAGTACACTCATAGTGAGATGTATAACTACGATTAGTAGTAAATGTGTAATTACAGTCATTACATAACAAGTAATGTCAAGTTCAAGGGGTTTTTATTGTCATTTCAATATACACACAGTACGCAGCGAAAACAACACAACAGGATACATTAAGTTGCATAACAGTACAGACGAGCGGTACCATAAAGTGGCAGTAGTTCCGTCAAAGAACACAGACGGACGACATGGAGGTTGATGCCATAGGCACATCTTTGCCTTTTCTTCCTATTTTCTAGGACCCTATCTTTGTTGTTGTTTTTCCATGCTGTGACTTTAATCTGTTAGGTTTATTTTGGTTCTTGTCTGTACCTGTGTGGCCTTCTTTGGTGTGTCTGCTGCATTTGTTAAACTCTGTTTATTTTTTTAAAGGTGCTATATAAATATGATTATTTACTGATATATACAGTAATATGCACATGGGTTACTGTAACCCTATTTGTAAACATCCATAATAGTGATAGTGTGAGTGGTGCACAATACGGTCCATATTTATGAGAAACAACTTAAGGTTTCTCTATTAGTACTTACTGCAAGACACATTAAAACTTACTTACAAAATTGTTTTTTAATTCCACAAAAAAAGGAGAAATTTATGTTACAGCGGCTCATGATATATACATGGTGATAAGAAAAATAGTACAAAAACGGGCACCCGTGGCTTAACTGTTGGTAAAAAATATAAATAATACCATAAATAGATTCAGTGAATGTTTTGTTTTTTCATGCTGTGACATTTTAATCTGTTATGTTTTTGTTTGTTCTTTGATCTTAACTGTGTGGCCCTCTGTTTGTGTCTGCGGCAACTTGGAAACTGGTGTTTTTTAAAGGTGCTAGTATAAATAATGTTATATTTACTGTAATATACAGTGATATGACAATTGGGTTACTTGTACCACTAGTTGCATAAACTATCCAGAATAGTGGATAGTGTGAGGGTGCCACAGTACGGGTCAATATTTATGAGACAACTTAAGGTTCCATATTAGACTTATGCAAGAACCACATTAAAGACTTACTTAAAAATTTTTTTAAATCCCACCGGGAAACTGTACTGTTACAGTGGGCTATCATACCATGTGAAAAGAAAATGTACAAAAATAGGGGCACCCCAGTGGCTAACGGTGGGTATTAAAAAATTATATAACCTAAAACTGAATTCAGTGAATGTTATTATATTCCATATTTTCAGCAGTAAATCTGAATAAAAAGGCCCTATTGTTACACTAGATGGGGCTAAGAGCTAAACAAAACTGGAAAAACAGGTGTGTTCCCCGGATGATGTGGTTTTTTGTGTGGTGAGATGTTGTAGGAAGAGTTATTTGGTTGGGAAAACAAAAACAAAAAATGGTATGCAACTGTGTTATACACAAACCACCAAATCGTGAAATGGTTTCTTCGAGAGTTCACATCACATTTCCGTGGCAAAAGTGTGGTGTTGCGCGGGCGTAAAAGCTCAGCAACTACAACAGCAAATGTATAAAAGGAAAACAGAAACAAAGCTCGGTTTGGTGGCCTTGTAGTTAAAAAGTTTAACCTCCTCAGGATATGACACAGGAATCATAACAACAGGTGGCGCGAAAGAAGCGCGCCCCCCCGCGCACGGCGCTCCCGCCCATCGAGTGCTCGACAAAGAAGCAGAAGAAATCCTCGACGCCATCTTGTTTCCAGTCACCAACGTCACATTTCGGTCGACGGCGGGACGCTTAATAATAAAAAATCAAACCCACTGTACTTATGGACACAACAAATGGCACATTGCCCCGTCGACGTTGTGCGTGTTTACCGAACAGGAAGCCTTTAGATATACAAACACACACATGAACTTTGTACCTAATGGCGCCTGGTCGCAGTTGCTCTCCGGTTGCAGCCCCTCTCCCATCACAGCTCAGACCCCGCCCACAAAGTAATAGCCTGCATGATTCATCACAACCAACCGTTCTCCTGACAAAACAAATAACATTTGTTATCTTTTTTTTTTTTTGGCAATGAGTAAGTCTCACACTAAACTGAAGCGATTATCGTTTAACAAAAATCAGTCTGCAATTAAATTAAAAAAAAAAAAAAAAAAAAAAAGAAATGGGCACAAAAACGGGCATCCTATCCGGGAAAAATCGACGTTTTAAAAAAAGATCGCCGCCTTCCACACAGCCGAACATTTTCGTTAAAAGCGGGTGGGTGGCTTTCTTATATATATATATTTAAATTAGTATATAAAATATGCCTCCGTCCTCCCCCAAGTGTTATTCAAAAAACAACCTGACTGCCCGTAACACCAGCAGTTGCAGCGGTCCCCGTACGAGTGCGGCATGCGTGTGGGGATGCGGTTTAAGGGTGGGGAGGGTAACAATAGTGGAAAACGATGAGAATCCTCTCTCAACATATGATGTCAAAGTGATTTACAGACATATTTTTTGAGGGGAGATACACACATAACCGATTTAAAACACAGTAAAAGTCCAGTCTGAATTACTTTTAGAACATTTATCGAAGCTTATGTTCCACAAGGGTTGTTAAAAACATTTAAAAATGTTTGTCAAATGCAAGTTTAGTAGGTGATTAAAGGGAAAAAAATGACACACACACACACACCAAAAGAAATGAGTTTTTAACAGAAGCTTTAATTGAGGATTTCAAAACACTAAATCTTGCAGTCATGTGTCTAATTATACACGGTTTTTTTGTTTAACTGGTTCTAAACCTAAAATGTCTTTATTCTGATATTCAAGTGGAGGTTTTAATATGTGTATTTATAACACCTAAATATCTGTAGCCTCATATTTATCCATGATTTATCTTTCTGTCATGTTGTTTCATGGCTATCCCTTCCAATATACAAACCCACTGCTCTTGTATAAGGGGTTCACATAATGCTATTCTCCACTGTGTTTGTGAGCAGATTTATTGGCTACTTTTTATGGCACTCTTTCAGCATGTAGTGTAAAAATTAGGATTATATCCAAAATAGCTCATATCGGTTATTAAAACTGGAGTGTCACAAGCATTATGGCAGCAGGCCTATTAAGACAATCTGGGAATGGCCTACACAGCCCAGCCTTGTTTGGGTGTCATTATGTCGTTCTATTTCTGCTTGGGATCTATAAAACAAAGATACATACTATAAATCAAATGATGTAGATTCAATGGAATAAAAACTGGAAATCAAGTCTTGTTGAGGCAAATATAACCCATTATCAGATTTCCGCAACCCTGTTTTACCCTGAGGGGGAAGAAGAAGAGGACAACCACAACCCCAGAGGGAAAAACAATTAGTTTAAACAAAACCTCCTGATTTCGTTTCCCACAGCTCGCCTTTCATTTCAGGATGACGTGACAGATGAACCACATCCATGTTGTGCTGGATATGAGCCTGCTGTAACGCTCGGTGTTTCCGTGTCCTGAAAGAAAAATACACACAAGCTATTATCATACTTCAGCAAGTTTAATTATGCATGATAACTTTTTAACAGACACGGCCATTCTTTCTTATTAATGTCCATTTAGCCAGTCTTGGAGTTCATATACAGGAGCTTCAACAGCTTGGATTAATGATTGCTAATGAAAACACCCTTAACACTTGGCGTAGCACCGCTTGCGGGCCCGCTATAGGGGGGAAAAGTTAGGCAAGTTTCCAAGGGCCCACGAACTGATAGGGCCCCAAACCAAGCCAAAATGAGGTAAACCCCAATATAAAATTAACAAACCATCCATCATTGAGTATAATATATTTCAATCATATAAAATAATCTTATGTCTTCTTGTTGTTTTACGTGGTTTTGGGGCGTAAAAGTTAAATAAAATTTATGGTGGCTTTTAACTCTCATCAAAGAGTGACTGCACTTGGCATACTGTATGAGACTTGCATGTATGTGCAAACCACCAGCAGTAATATTGTTGTAAGGGCATTCGGCCAGTGTAGCATAGTATTTTTTTTTTTTTTTTTTTATTTCAGTTAAAACATTAAAATTAGTGATGATAAACTTATATATTTCAAACAGGTTTTAGAGTATGTTAGTTTAAAATATCACAATTGTAAGTGTAAACTGTTAAAAAGAACATGTTTTCTATGTGGTAACTATGGCAAACTGACTGTGTTACGTGTTTCGGTCAGAACATAGGGGAAGCACACAGTCTTTTGACCGTGCAGTCAGGACTTTTGAATTATTTTGTGGTGTTTTTGAGTAACAGTTTTAAAGACAAAGAGTTGTCATGTTGTCGTTGTCGCGTGGAAAAAAAGTGTTTTCGACCTGACTAGAAGTGGTACAGTAAAGAAAGAAGAGATAAAGGAATAGAGATAGTAAGAAGAAGAAGATTCTTTATTAATCCCTCGCATGGGGAAATTCTTTTTTTCACTCTTATTTTATTTTCACCTAGCATTTTTTAACCCAGAGACACATGCCAGTAACAAGGGCATAGACATTGCAAATGTGGAGAGAGATTGGAGTGATGGAGAGCCCGCCTGGACACGCAGCTGGGGGGAGTTCGGTGCCTGCTCAAGGGCACCTCGGCAGTGCCAGGAGGTGAACTGGCACTCTCCACTCCCCTCCGGTCCCTCCAAGTCTACCGCATCAGACTTGAGACTGCCACCCTCCCGGCCCACAAGTCACTGAGTCTACTGCGATTGGAACTAGAGACGCAAACAGCTTGCAGCCTTTTAATTAATTATGAGTTATGTAAAGCTTTTGATTGTAGCGTAGTTAGGTCCTAGAGATGTGGTGACAACAGCTCGCAGAGGGGGGGCCTAATTTATCTTTTTTGTCATGTGGCGCACAAATTCCTGGCGGCGCCCCTGCTTGGGCCAACTGCCTTCGGATATTTTATATTTTATCCCTGGAATATTTCTATTGTGACCTAATGAAAATAAAAAATAATCTGATCGTAAACAAAAAAAAACAAAGTAAATTTAGAGTGCAGCACAAGTTAACATACAGACTGAATAGCAAAGAGAGAGACGTTGGAGGGAAGGAATCGCAAGCCCGTGAAGCGCAAGCATGTTTGAGGCAGCGTCACGACCGCCCTGGAAAACCTGCAGGGCAGCCCCGAGCGCGTGGAGGCGGAGCTCCGGGTTAGTGATGGGGGAGGAGGGAGAAGGGGGGTCTCGCGGGGGGGGGGATGGCGGAGTCTCGTGCAGACCTGGGCAGGGCCGCCATTTTTCAGACTGGTTGAGGGGATCTAATTTCTGAAAGTCCGCCGTGTGACTAGGATCACAGTTTAACGGTTTTGCCACTAATTTCCGTCAAATTCGTGCCACCTGCGTACAACAAGAGGCGGCTTTCTTTCAACAGAGCGGGAACTCTCAGAGGGACCCGTTAAAACACAGACGTGTTTCAAAGCTTTGCCAGGGATCCGCATGTGGGACAGAAGTATTGTTTTGGTTTGGAAGCGTTTTTGTGTGAAAAGCGACGGGGGTCTCACCCAGGTCCCCTTATTCGCTATTCAGCTCCTCCAGAGTGGACATAAAACGGTAAAGTAGAACTGCATAAGTCGTAGGTTGAAGAGGGTGATGCACAAAGCCCGACCTGGAAAGGCTATTGTTTGGTTTAGTTAGCTTGGCTCGCACATCATGCTGATGCTCGGCTACGTTAGTTGTACCAGCTACCTAGCCTAGCCTGGTCAACACCGTTACTTCAGGGTGTCTTGTGTTGGTCCGAACTTTGGTTTATATTCCGTTGTTTTAAAATTTAAAAAGCTTAACCAGATGACGTAAGTTTCCAAACGCCAGGTCAAGTTGGCGAGCGTAACGCCAAAGGAAGACCACTTGCTAATCTAGCGCATGGCTAACTAGCTCGTACTTCGCTTGGCTCTTCGTTGACTTTTCGTTTGATCGGGTGGCACAAACGAGACTCACACACCCAATCATGGGGTAAATATTAACTTAACGTCGTGGGTGATCTAGGCAGTATCTGCCACATCGTTAAACCAACAAAAAGGCGACTAAAAACAACACACATTAACACCAGGACGACAAAAACGCTGCAATTAGATTATGCCCCCCCAGTAGCCTTTACGTGTTAACAACGTTAGACATCGTCCAGCAGTGAACTTGTCCGTAGAAACTATATGACATATATATGATTCGCACGTTGACTCAAGGTAACTAGAGAGAGAGAGGAGGAGAAGAGAGGAGGAGGAGGGGACTTACTTCATGTTTAGTGTGCACAAGTGATACTGCGGGCCATATTGCGCACGGTTTCATGCGTTTATTCCGTGTAATAACGTGACCTAAAATATGTACCCGCTTTTTTTTTAAATATATATGACAACCAGACATTTTACGTTTTACAACCAGCTGTGAGCAAACGCCCCTTTTTTGTTTCCCCCTTCTCCTCTCTCTATCTCGCTCCCTCTCTCTTTTTTTTGGTCATACAGGGGGTTTGGCAACAGTGTCAAACCACCAGAACCAACAGTAGTCAGTTAAGCTTTTAGTTATTACTAACTTGAATTTGTCCTGGTATGGGTAGTTTTTTTTTTTTTTTTTGCTCTCAACCTCAAAAAAAAAGAAGTGAGAGAGCACGGGACATTATTTTCCGTTCAGCTAATTTAACAATGCCAAAGAGAACAATGAGCTTTGTAACATGCATGTACACACACACACATATATCTCTCTATATAAGAAAAGGATGTTTTAAGTCTTATAGAAAAGCTGTGTAAAATAGCCTGGCTTTAACTGCGCAGTAATCTCACTGAGCTTTTTTTTGTTGTTGTATGGAATTCAATAACAGATCCAATGTCACAACGCCTATATATTAGATATATTTTTTTTGCTATGATCTTTAACTTTAACACAGTTTAAAAGTCTCGATTTTAGATTCAGGAGTGTATTGGGTTCAAATGCTGCAAGCCGTGTTTTGGTGGGGGGGAGGGGATGTGTCCACTTGGCATCTCGCCCCATAGTCATCATGTACAATTTGTTAAACAACCCTTAAGCACGCTTGAACATTTTTTTTTTTTTTGCAGTCGCAATGGGATGTGGGGGTGTTTGTGTTTTCTTTTTTTAAAGCAAACAAATTACCTGTAGATCATGACAATCGGCTTTGCTTCAAGCAGATCTCCTCCCTCTCTATCCTGAGATTTGTGGCTCTTTCTCTGTCATGACGAAAGCCGAGGCAGAATCAAATTTCTTTCGTGCTAGCTTAAAATCCGCAAGCTTTGCACGGTTATCATCATTATTATTGCCTCGAACAGTTTTAAAAAAAAAAGAAAGAAAAG